>NC_091959.1:5724803-5734803 GCF_031021105.1 Erythrolamprus reginae | reverse complement strand
GTTAGATATAGATAATAAATAAGTAAAACCCTGACATTATCCAATCAAACAGACATTTATACCAGTCAATCACCATTTGTCCGTGCCTATATTTTAATATTCATAGCCCCCAGGCTTACCGGCAAAGCCAGGTTTTCACATCCTCCTCCTCCCCTTCCCCTTCCTCCTCTTCCTCTTCCTCCTCTTCCTCCTCTTCCTCTTCCTCCTTTTCCTTTTCCTCTTCCTCTTTATTTATTTATTTATTATTTATTTATTAGATTTGTATGCCGACCCTCTCAGAAGACTCTTCTTCTTCTTCCTCCTCCTCCTCCTCTTCTTCTTCTTCTTCTTTTTCTTCTTCTTCCTCTTCTTCCTCTTCCTCTTCCTTTTCTTCCTCTTCTTCTTCTTCTTCTTCTTCTTCCTCTTTTTCCTCTTCCTCTTCCTTTTCTTCCTCTTCTTCTTCTTCCTCCTCTTCTTCTTCTTCTTCTTCCTCTTCTTCTTCTTCTTCTTCTTCCTCTTCCTCTTCCTCTTCTTCCTCTTCCTCTTCCTCTTCTTCTTCAAAGCCCAGCAGCCTTTCAAAAAAGCACACTTGAGACAACTATGACCTAGATGACCAAGAATCTCTACGGAGAAAGGCAGGAAGACTATCGAAAAACTGACAACCCAGCAGCCAACTGGGGGAAAAAAACAACAACTTTGGGGCTCATGGTTTCATTGCAGTTTTACAACAGGGAGAAAGACAACCGCTATGGAGAAGGCCATCCCAGAATATAGGAGCGTGTGACTGTCCCTCGAAGCATGACGTCAGCTGGGCTCAGGGACCCATTTCCAGAGCCTTTCATGTCCTCCTCGAGGTACTTCCTTCCACCAAAGGCTATTTGGCCATGAGCAGCGGGGGGTCGAGTGAGTGACGCACAGGCGACGAGGCTGGGAAGTTGATAGGCCTCTCTGTTCGCAGCTTCAACAGCACAGGAAGAAGCCGGTCTCCTGTCTGTCGTTGCAAGTTGACCTCTGGCGTGGGTGTGACTGCCTGTCACCGTCAGCCAGGCTGAGTTTGTAAATCCTCTTTGGAGGATGGGAGAGGCGGCAGAGTGGAATGATTTAAGCACAAGCCCATGGAATCCCGCCAGGTGAGAAAGCCGTGGGATCTCGCATGTCATTGAAGGAGATTCCAGAGTTAAATGGAGGCATTTCCGAAAAAACCCAGCTCACTTCCTTAGTGGGAAGAGGAAGATTAAACTTGGAGGGTGTGAGCAATATTTATTTATTTGTTTGTTTATCCACCTACCTACCTACCTACCTATCTATCTATCTATCTATCCATCCATCCATCCATCCATCCATCTATCCATCTATCCATCCATCATCTCTCCATCTCTCCATCTATCCATCATCTATCTATCTATCTATCCATCCATCTCTCCATTTCTCCATCCATCATCTATCCATCTAGCCATCTAGCCATCTAGCCATCTAGCCATCTATCATCTATCCATCCATCCATCATCTATCTATCTATCTATCTATCTATCTATCTATCTATCTATCTATCTATCTATCTATCTATCTATCTATCTTGGTATTTATCCATCTATCCATCTATCCATCATCTATCCATCTATCTATCTATCCTTCCATACATACATACATACATACATCTAATCCATCCATCCATCTTGCTATCTATCTTATTTATTTATTTATTTAATTTATTTATTAATTGGATTTGTATGCCACCCCTCTCCGTGGACTCGGGGCGGCTAACAACAGTGATAAAAACAGCATCTAACAATCCAATACTAAAACAACTAAAAAACCCTTATTTATAAAACCAATCATACATACAAACATACCATGCATAAATTGTAGAGGCATAGGGGGAAAGAATATCTCAGTTCCCCCATGCCTGATGGCAGAGGTGGGTTTTAAGGAGCTTACGAAAGGCGAGGAGGGTGGGGGCAATTCTAATCTCTGGGGGGAGTTGGTTCCAGAGGGTCGGGGCCGCCACAGAGAAGGCTGTTCCCCTGGGTCCCGCCAAACAACATTGTTTAGTCGACGGGATCCGGAGAAGGCCAACTCTGTGGGATCTAACTGGTCGCTGGGATTCGTGCGGCAGAAGGCTATTATTTATCTATCTATCTATCTATCTATCTATCTATCTATCTATCTATCTATCTATCTATCTATCTACTTACCTACCTACCTACATACCTACCTACCTATCTACCTACCTATCATCTCTACCTACCTACGTCCATCCATCCATCCATCCATCCATCCATCCATCTTTCTCTTAATGACACCCAATAAATGTCTTAGCTGAGCCCAAAAGTTGACCTTGTCAACAAACTCAATCTTCATAGCTGTTCCTCCCTCTTCTTCCTACCAATTCTCAGACCAAGAGATGATAAGCTTTGGACTTCACCTCCCTAACCAAGGGAAGCACTTTTGTCCTTCAGCAATGAAAGCCGAGCATAAAAAGATGTTGACCATTTATTCGTAGGCCCATCACAAAAGGAAGACCGTGGATCCCCCGTTTCTCCCCGACCGATTTATTCCCTCCGCATCTCCTGCCCCCCTCCTGCGTTCCTCTTTTGAAATAATAGGGAGGAAGAAAACTTGAAGATGTATCCCATTCCGGTTGCAGGAATATTTTATGCTAATCATTAATGAGGCGATTTGCATACCAGGAGCCCATTTGCATAAAGCCATAAAGTCAGCTGCTGTAGATTTTTAAAGGCGCAAGTTTTAATGCCGTCACGATGACTGGCTTGGGGAATTGAATTCTGTAGGGTGGGAGGGAGATCCCACAGGGCCTCTCCTGAGTTATCTGAGCTCGTAAAAGAAGCCGTGGGCATCTTCTGGAGCCCTGTCTAGGTAGGTATCACCGGGTGAAGGTAAATCAGCAGGGTTAAGGCAGGCAGAAATAGGACGCGTTATCTCATCAAGCGAGGCCAGTCGGGCAAAATTAAAAGGATAATTCTTATGCAGAAAGCAGCTTCAGGCAGGACCTTGGACATGCTGGAGAAAGAGAGAAGTTCCCAGAGGATGATAATAATAATAATAACAACAACAACATAATTGTTCTGTTCTGTTCATTCTATTCTATTCTATTCCATTCCATTCCATTCTATTCCATTCCATTATTTCATTCCAAATTCTACTCTACTCTACTCTACATGACTCTACTCTACTCTACTCCACTCCACTCTACTCATTCCATTCCATTCTTTCATTCCAAATTCTACTCTACTCTACTCTACTCATTCCATTCAATTATTTCATTCCAAAATCTATTCTACTCTACTCTATCTACTCTACTCTACTCATTCCATTCCATTCTTTTATTCCAAATTCTACTCTACTCTACTCTACTCTACTCCACTCCACTCTACTCATTCCATTCCATTCCATTCTTTCATTCCAAATTCTACTCTACTCTACTCTACTCATTCCATTCCATTCCATTCATTCCAAATTCTACTCTACTCTATTCTACTCCACTCCACTCAACTCCACTCCACTCATTCCATTCTATTCCATTCTTCATTCCAAATTCTACTCTACTCTACTCTACTCATTCCATTCCATTCCTTTCCATTCATTCCAAATTCTACTCTACTCTACTCGACTCTATTCTACTCCACTCCACTCAACTCCACTCCACTCTACTCATTCCATTCTATTCCATTCTTTCATTCCAAATTCTACTCTACTCTACTCTACTCATTCCATTCCATTCCATTCATTCCAAATTCTACTCTACTCTACTCTACTCTACTCTACTCATTCCATTCCATTCCATTCCATTCATTCCAAATTCTACTCTACTCTACTCGACTCTATTCTACTCCACTCCACTCCACTCCATTCTACTCATTCCATTCTATTCCATTCTTTCATTCCAAATTCTACTCTACTCTACTCTACTCATTCCATTCCATTCATTCCAAATTCTACTCTACTCTACTCTACTCTACACGACTCTACTCTACTCCACTCCACTCCACTCATTCCATTCCATTCTATTCCATTCTTTCATTCCAAATTCTATTCTATTCCATTCCATTCCATTCCATTCAATCTTCTATGTTTCTATGTTTCTATGTAAAAATGCCACCGACCTTTGCTCCTGCTTATTCGGTTCCTTGTCTTGAACGCAGCTTCAAGGGATCGGTGAGGGGAGAAAACCTCCGCGCTGGCTCTGCCGCAGTGGGCCTCGAGGGGGGCTGGGTGGGCACGGAAGAAATTAGCAGGATGAATTGTGGCTGCACATTTGTTTTCCAAACAACGCGTTCATAAAGAATGTCTGAGTTACAATCTGGCAGTCTTACACAAATTCTCTCGCAGAAGGGACCGACAGGAGCAATAAACCTAAAAATTGTATCTTGCTAGCAGATGCATCGGCAACGTGGGGTTTGTTTTGTTTTTTAATGTCTATCCGGGTTTCCAAGCTGTTAACAGCTGGACGGACACATCAGGAGGCATCGCCGTGCAGCCTGACATGACGGGGGCAGTGGTGGGCCCCTACGGGTACGGTCAGGTACTCAGTATACAGTATATTTTATGTATATATGTTGTTGTTGTTGTTTTGCTGAATTTGAAAATTAATGGAGACTAGGATAGATCTATTTCAGCCTTATTTTGGCCTCATCAGCTAGCCATACCCACTGGGACTTGAACCTGCAACCTTTGCCTTGTAAGGCAGAGAATTATCCTCTAGGCTACAGTATCCAATCCCTTCAGCTCTGCACCAGGGAAGGGCTACATATTTTTGTGTCGAATCACCCTGGTGTATTGAAGGAACATCACAGCTCCTTTTTTGCCTCTCGGCCCAACCCAGGACCATTTCCAAGGCAGTTAATTTTATTGATAGACGACAATTCTATCTATATGTGTTGTTGGGTTTTTTTGTTTTTTGTTTTGCTGAATTTGAAAATTAAGGGAGACTAGGATAGATAGATAGAAATATATATTATACACACACACACATTATTATTATTATTATTATTATTATTATTATTATTATTATTATTAATTAGATTTGTATGCCGGTCCTCTCCGAAGACTCGGGGCAGCTCACAACAGTAATACAAACAATATAACAGTGAAACAAATCTAATATTAAAATAAAACATATCTAAAACCCCAACAATTTAAAACCATATCACATGTCACATGTTTTTGAAAATTAAGGGAGACTAGGATAGATCTATTTTGGCCTTATTTTTGCCTCATCAGCTAGCCATACCCTCACTGGGACTTGAACTTGCAGCCTTTGCCATGTAAGGCAGAGAATTAACCTCTAGGCTACAGTATCCAATCCCTTCAGCTCTGTACCAGGGAAGGGTTACATGGTTTTTGTGTCGAATCACCATGGTATATTGAAGGAACATCACAGCTCCTTTTTTGCCAGGGTCATTTCCAAGGCAGTTAATTTATTCATAGCCGACAAACTATATTCTGTATGTGTCACATGTTTTCGCTGAATTGGAAAATTAAAGGAGACTAGGATAGATCTATTATATATATATATAATTAGCTAGAGGTGTAACAAGCAGGAAGAGGGAGAAAGAGTAGTAGATACTTGGAACAAACTTCCAGCAGAACGTGGTTGGTCAATCCACAGGAACTGAATTGAAACATGCCTGGGAGAAACCTAGATCCATCCTAAGATAAAATACAGGAAATAGTATAAGGGCAGACTAGATGGAGGTCTTTTTCTGCCTTCAATCTTCTGCCAAGTTTGGGGATCCCTAGGCCAACAATACAACTTAAAACGTCATCCATGCTCGTACCGGAAGGCCATGCACACCTATGCGTGCCCACCTGCCTTGCGTCTCTTTCACGCTTCCCGTCTTGTGAAGAAGGATTTGAAAAGAGGTTTTTTTGCTCCTGCAGTAGAGTCTCTGCAGCAAGATTTAATTGCAAAAGAAAAAAAAGGAGAAAGCAGTGCGTGTGTAATTTTGTGTGCGCAGAGGGACGAGGTTTATTAATTGTGTTTTTCCCAGTTAATGAAACATAATATTTAATTTAAATAATATTTGTTGGGCTTCTGTCAGGAGAGGGCTGATCGGTTTTCCAGGGATAAATGTGTCCCGGGTTTCCTGCCTTTTCTTTAGCTTGTGGAATTGATTGGTCTGGAGGGGGGGAGCGATGTGTTTTCCATGCTCTGTGACCTTGCATATGGGGCGTCCTGAAATATATGACCCAAAAATGAGCCCTAAATTTCTTTTGCAAAGCGAGGCAGTTGCTAAGCAATGTTTCGTGCCATTTTACCCTTTTTCTTGCCCCCGTTGTAAAGTGGATCACTGCAGGGGTTACGTTAGGGGCCTGCATAATAAAACAACAACAACAACAACAATAATAATAATAATAATAATATTTATTGAATTTGTATGCCGCCCCTCTCCGTAGACTCGGGGCGGCTAACAACAGTGGTAAAAACAACATGCGACAATCCAATACTAAAACAGCTAAAAACCTTATTATAAAACCAATCATACATACAAACATACCATGCATAAATTTTAGAAGCCTAGGGGGAAAGAATATCTCAGTTCCCTCCGGGGGGAGTTGATTCCAGAGGGCCGGGGCCGCCACAGAGAAGGCTCTTCCCCTGGGGCCCGCCAGATGACATTGTTTAGTCGACAGGACCTGGAGAAGGCCAACTCTGTGGGACCTAACCGGTTGCTGGGATTCGTGCGGCAGAAGGCAGTCCCAGAGGTATTCTGGTCCGATGCCATGAAGGGCTTTATAGGTCATAACCAACACTTTGAATTGTGACCGGAAATTGATCGGCAACCAATGCAGACTGCGGAGTGTTGGTGTGACATGGGCATACCTTGGAAAGCCCATGATTGCCCTCGCAGTTGCATTCTGCACGATCTGAAGTTTCCAAACACTTTTCAAAGGTAGCCCCATGTAGAGAGCATTACAGTAGTCGAGCCTCGAGGTGATGAGGGCATGAGTGACTGTGAGCAGTGAGTCCCGGTCCAGATAGGGCCGCAACTGGTGCACCAGGCGAACCTGGGCAAACGCCCCCCTCGCCACAGCTGAAAGATGGTTCTCTAATGTGAGCTGTGGATCGAGGAGGACGCCCAAGTTGCGGACCCTCTCTGAGGGGGTCAATAATTCCCCCCCCCCGGGTTATGGACGGACAGATGGAATTGTCCCTGGAAGGCAGGACCCACAGCCACTCCGTCTTATTGAGTTTGAAGATGCGGTGGCGGTGGTAGAGAAGAAGGGAGCCCCCATCGATTCCCTTCCAGAAAAGGATCAGTGGCAACTCTCAGAAGTCCTCAAAGAAACATTACGACTTATCGACAAAGGCATCCTGTTTTTCCTCTGCTCTGCCTCTCCCGCTATCTCTCCCCCCCCTCCTCCCAACCGTCCCTTGGCTTCTGCGTTGCCACCGTAAATCCCCGACGCATTAAGATCAGAGGAGAAAAATCAGAACCCTTTTGTAAATAAATCACTGCTATTTAATTTAGCTCTCCCGGGGAGGGGAAAATCTCTTTTTTCCCACCCTCCCAGAAAGGATGTTGAAAGTCCCCCTGCACGGCAGCTTAAAAAACACAAAAAGGAAAAAAGATATTTTCCTTCAAACATGCCCAACTCTCTAGGACGGGCACACGGCGGGAGAGGAAGAAAGGGAGGATGATAGCAATCACTCTTCCTCCTTAGGAGAGTTTGAGAAAGACAATTTAGTTCCAGACTCTCTCTCTCTCTCTCTGTGTTTGTGTGTGTCTATATCTGTGTCTGTGTAAGAGTTTTCCACAATACAATGCCTGTGTTTCAGTGTTGTCAGATTCCCATGAGGTCGTATAGAGGTCATAGCTGGCTCTATAGGCAATTTGGTTGAAGGGGAAGAGCCCTTTTGGTGGGGGCCCCGGCCCTCTGGAATTAAATCCCCCTGGAGATTCATACTGTCCCCACCCTCCTTGCCTTCATGGCACCGGACCAGAATATCTCCGGGACCGCCTTCTGCCACACGAATCCCAGCAACCGGTTCAGTCCCACAGAGTTGGCCTTCTCCGGGTCCCGTCGACTAAACAATGTCGTCTGGCGGGACCCAGGGGAAGAGCCTTCTCTGTGGTGGCTCCGACCCTCTGGAACCAGCTCCCCCCGGAGATTAGAACTGCCCTCACCCTCCTTGCCTTCCGTAAACTCCTTAAAACCCACCTTTGCCGCCAGGCATGGGGGAATTGAGATATCTCCCCCGGGCCTATACAATTTATGTATGGTATGTTTGTATGTATGTCTGATTAATAATGGGGTTTTCTAAATGTTTTAAAATTATTAGATTTGTTATGAATTATTCTATTGCTGTTGTGAGCCGCCCCGAGTCTACGGAGAGGGATGGCATACAAATCTAATTAATAAAAACAAAACAAAACAAAACAAAACAAAACAAAATAAAATAAAATAAAATAAAATAAAATAAATAATAAATAAATAGGTTGAATGAATGAAGGCTTCCTGTTTTGTGATTTTAAAGTGTTGGCTTTGGCTGCTGGATCCCAGACAGGCCATTTTCATGGTTTGGAGAAGTTCCATTTTCCATTCTACCTTTCAACAACCAGCCTGCCCAAAAAACGCACTCGAATGAGCCAAACGAGTGTTGAAATCACACGCTAGATTTGCGTCCAATCTCCCCGGGGCAGCCGATCGCAGGGCCCTCTTTGGGGGAACCTAGGCAAGATAATAACCAAGAGGTAGAAAACCCCGAGTTTTGGCTCCAGAAGGCCATCCCTTCTCATGCAAATCGCACCCGAAGCTACATGCTGCCCCCTTCTCCCCCCCCCCCTTCATGGCTGTGCTGCGTATGGCTAGAACGGAGATATTTATGAGCACCGGCAAGAAGACGCCAATGGTTTCTGGCTAAGGAACAATCCTCTTTTCTTCGTCTGCTCCTGGCATCACCAAGCGCTCTGTAAACACCTAACCCCAAAAATGTGCCTGCGGAGTCCCAAAATGCAGCCTCTATTCTCCAGCTTTCAAGCAACAGAGTCGCCCTTATAGGCTCTTTCCCGGAGGAAGTGGGAAGTAGGGGGAGGGGGGGAAGAAAGGAAGGTGCATTTTCATGGCACCGGACCAGGGTATCTACGAGACCGCCTTCTGCCGCACGAATCCCAGCGACCGGTTAGGTCCCACAGGGTTGGCAGGACCCAGAGGAAGAGCCTTCTCTGTGGCGGCTCCGACCCTCTGGAGTCAACTCCCTCCAGAGATTAGAACTTGCCCCCACCCTCCTTGCCTTTCGTAAACTCCTTAAAACCCACCTCTGTCGTGAAGCGTGGGGGAACTGAAACATCTCCCCCTGTGTGTGTGTGTATGATATGACTGTATGTATGTTTTTTATATATTGGGGTTTCTTGTTTTTCTAGACTTTTTAAAAATGTATTATTGTTATTTTAGATTCTAACTATTAGATTTGTCATTGTATATTGTTTTTATCATTGCTGTGAGCCGCCCCGAGTCTACGGAGAGGGGCGGCATACAAATCTAATAAATCAATCAAATGCATGAAAAATTCAGCCCAGAGCGCCAAAGCAAAGGTCCCGTCCAACCTCCTAGCAGCTTCCACTTTTTCCACCCATGAAAAGGAGGACCGTGTTTATGTAACCCTCTTGTTCTGTCTTTCTGCAATTTCTCGTGTTGCCCAGATTACACAACGCCAACGCCAGTTTGGGCCCGTATCCACTCACTCGGGGTGGAGAAAAGGGATGGATTTCCTAGCCAAGCATTGGCCTGTAAGGCAGAGAAATATATATACAGTATATAGAATAGAATAGAATTTTTATTGGCCAAGTGTGATTGGACACACAAGGAATTTGTCTTGGTGCATATGCTCTCAGCGTACATAAAATAAAATATACATTTGTCAAGAATCATGTGGTACGACACTTAATGATTGTCATAGGGGTCAAATAAGCAATGAAGAAGCAATATTAATAAAAATCTTAGGATATAAGCAACAAGTTACAGTCATACAGTCAACATGGGAGGAAATGGGTGATAG
>NC_091959.1:5717303-5719803 GCF_031021105.1 Erythrolamprus reginae | reverse complement strand
ATAATTAAAACTAAAAACCCATAATTTAAAAAAACAGGCACACAACATACCATACATAAACAATATAAACCTGGGGAAGTTATCTCAGTTCCCCCATGCCTGATGACAGAGGTGGGTTTTAAGGAGCTTACGAAAGGCGAGGAGGGTGGGGCAATTCTGATCTCTGGGGGGAGTTGGTTCCAGAGAGTCAGGGCCACCACAGAGAAGGCTCTTCCCCTGGGTCCCGCCAAACGACATTGTTTAGTCGATGGGACTATATCACATGTTTGTGTCTATCTAGCTACCTAGATATCATCTGTCTGTCTGTCGTTCCGTCCATCCGTCTGTCCATCCATCCAACCGTCGATCCATCCATCCATCCATCCATCCATCCATCCAGCAGCCAGCCAGCCAGCCAGCCAGCCAGCCAGCCAGCCAGCCAGCCAGCCAGCCAGCCAGCAGCCAGCCAGCCAGCCAGCTAGCTAGCATGTATAGGATAGTAGTTTGTATAAACACAAGTAAAAAGTAAGGATAAAAGGAGACACTAGGACAGAAACAGGGAGAGGTCGATGGTAGACAGTCTAAGGTTAAAGTTTTTGGGGTTTGGGGGAAGAAACCACAGAGTCCAGTAGTACCTTCCAGGCACTGGTCACTCTGTTGCTGACGTCGTATTTCCTGCAGTCGAGTTTGGATTGGTTTACATTAAGTTTGAATCGATGGTGTGCTCGTGTATTGTTGCGGTTGAAGCTGAAGTTGTCATTGACCGGTAGGACATTGTGGTAAATGATTTTTATGAACTACGCTGAGGTCAGATCAAAGGCGATGAAGTTCTAGGCTATCTAATCCCAAAATTTGTCATAGGTGGGAGGAGATGGCTGATAGGAATGATATCTAAATAAATATTTATTCAAATAAATATTCAGATAGAAATAGTGCTCGTCTACCAAACCCAGGTGGTTCTTATCTTCCTTCAGGATTCTATTGTAAACTTAAAAAAAAATTCCATCTTCATCACCTCTGGCCTTGTAAGCTATTATCCTCCTCCTCCTCTCCTCCCCTCTCCTCCAAGGCTTCTTTTCAACATCTTCTCACAACCCACAGTTGAATGGAAAAGAGGCATTTTAGAGAAATAGCTTCTTATCTGGCTTAGAAAAATCTCCTGTCTGCTTGACCTGCTCCAGGGAGGTCAAGAAAAATGCTTGGAGATACATTTCAGCTTATCTGGACGTAGGGAGGGATTCACACCAGGAGAGAATATCGGAGAGAACTGTTTTATACTTTTCTCTCTTTTCCCCCCAGCAGGAAATGGTTAGTTTGCAAGCTCAGTTTTAGGGATGAATTGAACTACGTGTGTGTGTTGTATACAGTGGTACCTCTACCTAAGAACGCCTCCACTTACGAACTTTTCTAGACAAGAACCGGGTGTTCAAGACTTTTTTTGCCTCTTCTAAAGAACGATTTTCTACTTACAAACCCGAGCCTTCGAAACTGTAACCGGAAAAGGCGGGGAGAAGCCTCCATGGGGCCTCTCTAGGAATCTCCTGGGAGGAAACAGGGCCAGAAATGGCGGGGAGAAGCCTCCATGGGGCCTCTATAGGAATCTCCTAAGAGGGCTGGAAAAGGTGGGGAGAAGCCTCCGCGGGGCCTCTCTAGAAATCTCCTAAGAGGAAACAGGGCCAGAAAAGGCGGGGAGAAGCCTCCATGGGGCCGCTCTCCGAATCTCCTGGAGGAAACAGGGCCAGAAAAGGCAGGGAGAAGCCTCTGTGGGGCCTCTCTAGGAATCTCTTGGGAGGAAACAGGGCTGGAAAAGGTGGGGAGAAGCCTCTGTGGGGTCTCTAGAAATCTCCTGGGAGGAAACAGGGCCGGAAAAGGCAGGGAGAAGCCTCAGTGGGGCCTCTCTAGGAATCTCCTGGGAGGAAACAGGGCCTCCACCCTCCCTGTGGTTTCCCCAATCGCACGCCTTATTTGCTTTTACATTGATTCCTATGGGAAAAATTGCTTCTTCTTACAAACTTTTCTACTTGAGAACCTGGTCATGGAACAAATTAAGTTCGTATGTAGAGGTACCACTGTATATATTTTTAATGGGAAAAGTACATTTCACAGGTGAGAAAAGTGTGTGAATTCCATATGTTCTCCTGCTGCAGTTCCCCTTTCAGAATTGTGATCCCCCACCAATTTATGCATTAAAATGTGGACTCAACAACTTTCATCCGCTGCGTGGCTGCTGGTGTACCAGATGCGTAGCAGGGCAAAGAGACAACATGTTTAGCATTTCAAATGCAGAATAAGGACTTGTGCCTTTTGTTGAACACGGTAGAGAAGCAGTTGCTAGGAAGATGGGATTTCTGCGCCGCCTGTCAATGAAGAGAGTAGGTGGGAAAAGGCCCTGGTAACAGGGTCACACTCATCGGCCTTTCTTCTCCTAATAGCTGGTGGATCCTGGAAAAATACGTGTTTTTTACCCAAAAGCAACTGTGCCTCCTTATCATTCCCTCATTTCTCCTTTTGCTCCTTCCTT